>NC_137815.1:63997897-64030397 GCF_963921795.1 Nannobrachium achirus | reverse complement strand
CACAGAGGTGCACGTGTACTGACACAGCACTTGCAAGTTTACACAAACGCGCACGTGTGTGTGTGAGAAACAACCAAATTTGCAAAAAAGTAATAACACACAACACAACATTATTACACATTCCTAACAAAACAAACATACTGGCCTACACCCATGTTGGGAACACACACACCCACACTTACTTCATGCCATGTCCTGTAACGGCCTACACCCATGTTCGGAGCGCACACGCATGCACACACGTACACACTTACACACACATGTACACACTTCATGCCATGTCCTGTCTATGATGATGTCATTGTAAAAACACGCGCTGACAACAGATTTATCACTCAGACACTGGAGTGAACTACTAACAGAAGGACGGGGGTGTTGTTTTCTCTGTCTGTCTGTTCTTGCTTAAACTTGACCCTCACTATCCATTCATCACAGCCAATACCAGTCCATCGCGGACCAAGTGCATACAGTGAAGCAAACGGGTAATTCATTACACACACTTCAAAGAAAATGGTGTGTGTGTGTGTGTGTGTGTGTGTGTGTGTGTGTGTGCGTGCGTGCGTGCGTGCGTGCGTGCGTGTGTACCAGGTATGTGTGTTCCATTGTACTTGATGTGCATCTCATGCAGACCAGCCTCAGTAGGAGAGTACTGAACCGTCACCGTCCCGTCCAGGTTGTCTGTGATCTGTGGCTCCGCCTTCTTACCTGACGGCATGTGGACCTCACCTGTAAGGGGGGGGGGGGGGGGGGGGGGTTATGGAGTAGCACAATAGTATCATAGTATACGGTGGAATAGTATGGTGTAGTATAGTAGCTTGTGATACGTTATGAGATAAGATACGATCGTAACTGATATATAGATATATATATATGTCACCGCTAGATCGAGAAACAGTTAGATCGAGAACCGGAGCGCTCGTCTTGCGGCGCGGGGAGGAACAAGCGGTCGCTTTGATCCACAGTAACGACAACGGAGGTTAGGGTTAGGGTTAGACATAGTTTTACTGAGGTTAAGGTTAGGGTTAGGTTTAGAGTTAGGCATAGTATCTAACAAGCACTTGGAAATGTACTGTAGGAGTTGAGGCATTCCACAGATAAAAATTATGAAAATGGCAGATCTACAAGCTCACAACGTTTACGAGGCGTTGTGAGCTTGTAGATCGGCTATTGTCACAATTTCTGCCTCTTTCTTATATATTTGTTGATTGCCTTTGATGCAGTGGTGGTCCTTTTCTTTTCTTGTGCCGACCCACTGGTTGAGAACCACTGCTGTATATTACTAACTCACCAGTAATATCTCCCTTCCTCAAGGAGAACGGGATGACCATGTCAAATGGTCTGAAACCAGTTCCATTCACACTGTTGGCAGGGTATCCTGAATCTGTTGTCACCTGTAGGGAGAAAAGAGAGGGGAAAAAACAAAACGGGAGGAGAGAGAGAGTAAGAGAGAGGAGGGTGCGAAAGGAGAGAGAGGAAAAAGAGGGGGAACAAAGAGACAAAGAGAGAGAGATTCAGAGAAACAGTTAATTTCTGACACTTATTTAACAACGGGAGCGTTCTCGCAGCCAATCAGTGAAGAGCATCTCAGCCATGCTGCTCTGTGAAAGCCCCGTCTACCCACGTCACCACCCAATGGCATTCTGGGAGTCGTAGTGAGGTAGAACCGGAAGATAGAGGTGAAAAGAAGCAATCGGGTCAGGGTGACACACACACAGCCAGAGAAAGAAAGTAAAAAAGAGAGGGAGATAGAGGATAGATCACAGTTCCCTTGAAAGACCATATCAAGACACAACACCGTGTTCAATGCAATGCGTCGTCGGTCAATCGGTAACAAAACCGCTTCAGTGTTTTGTTATTTGGCCTGATGTCGACTCGCACGCGCACACGCACACGCGCACGCACACGCACACACACACACACACACACACACACAGGGAGCAGGTTATAAATGTGTCATGAAATTATGTTGATTTGAGGCTGAGCATGATGGGAAATTGAGTTGCAGGGCAGCAGCCATTTTCCTGCAAAGGAGAAAGCTGAAAGAGAGGGATGATCATCATTCCTTAATGGATGGATGGATGGATGGATGGATGGATGGATGGATGGATGGATGGATGGATGGATGGACGGACAGACAGACGGACGGACAGAAAGACAGACAGACAGGTAAAAATGTGTTGAGAGCATGTGAAGGAGGAGCAGTGAGTAGGGCTGGGGGATTTGACTTCAAATCAATATCATGATTATTTAAAACCTCGATTGTGATTAACGATTATGAAAAACCTTTAAAAAAAGACCACAAGGGGAGGTAAACTAGGAAGTGTCATTCGCATGTCGAAGGAACACGTTATTCCAACCAGTTCCAGTTCAGGCGTCCCGGCTGACCAGGGTGAGGCAGTATAGAGACCAGGCTCCACCTAGTGTCCACTAAACAGCGTGTGAATGGACTATTGGCGCTGTGGAAAAACCTAGAACCAGAGATAATCCAATTTCCCTGCAGAAGAAGAGTGTTTAACCGGATGGAGAGGTGCTTTTCATTTTCGGGTTATGCTTGCGTGCATCCGTCTCCCATCAACCGCAGATCGTGTTAAGTCAATTATACCAAATCTATTCCAATTTGTTTGTGTTGATTTGTTGATAATATAATAAGAAATGTATGATATATAGAAATGTTGATATAAATGTTGGTTTAAGTGGTTACTTTCCCAGCCCTAGCAGAGAGAGTGAGAGTGAGAGTGAGATAGAGAGCTACATTAGGGTGTGTAAGAGAGAGTGAGAGAGAGTGTGAGAGATAGAGTGTGTACCCAGGGCTGGAACCCAGCTCCAGGCGGAGCCTGTTGCTGAAGAGATGTCTGCTGTTGCATGATGGGATCTATCTCCTCAGTCGCCTGGAGACATGATGAGAATGGTTAAACTATGTTCACACACCCACGTTTGTATTAATATACTTGTTGTGTGGACATAAAACGTTTAGGACAGCATTGAAAACAGCTCAAAATGGCAGAAAAATGGCAGATCTACAAGAATGTGTGTTGTGTCAAAGGCTGTGTCCAACCTAGTCGCAGGATCTACATGTCTCAATAGAAGAGCAGGGAGACCAAATAAAACCAAACGGAACAAAGGTTTCATAAATACAGCTTTAATATCGTCGTTGTCGGGTGTATGTCCAAACCATTTGTTTTGCACCGCGAGGCGTTGTGTGCTTGTAGATCTGCTCTTTTCACTACTTTGGTGCGACAGCCTTGTATGATGAAGCAGGGCTTTACTTTGCGAAAGAACTTACACATTTGAAACTTGGAGATACGAGGTTTCCACCCGACAACGACGACATGCAGATTTATGCACATATAAGGTATGTTTATTTGACGTGTGTCTCACCATGACTTTGAAGGGACTCCTGGGGATGTTCTCTCCTCCGTAGCGGACGTAGATGACGTAGTTCCCGGGCGCGGGGGCGGAGTAGAAGATGTCAAAGGTTCCGTCTTCGTTCTCCAGCACCTCGGCCTCCACCTCGCTGCCGTCCGGCTGCACCACCACGCAGCTCACCCTGCCCTTCCCAGCATGCTTAGCGTTCACCACCAGCCCCAGCTCCTCGCCCACGCCCACCGTCGGGCCCATCCCGGGACCTGCCCATCAACCAGTCCATGAATCAGTGGGTTATTTTATCACTCGCACACGGACAGTTTTGGACATTTTAGAAGATTTCATAATCCTTCGGACATCCAAACCTTTCTTCGGAAAGGGAGGTGATGTACTGTAGCTACACATTTACGTCATTCCAAGCTTTGGAAAGGCTGTCTGAGAACCTTTCCAAGGATGTCCACGATCACAACACCAGAGGCAGCTCCACTAATCATGTTCAATCTAGATTTAACACTAATAAAAGGTTCTAATTTGTTCTCCAACTATTACCAGGAGTGCAAATCCCTAGCCTCCTTCATAATTGGTATGAAAAGTCACCTTCAGGTGGCAAATACTCGAGACTATAGCCTCCATGTCCCCCCCCCCCCCCCCCCCCCCTTTCTGGTTCCCCCTTTTTTTCTCCCCTTTTTCTCTGAAAATTAGATGGTGCATCTCGAGGGGTTTATCACTCTAATGAAAGGTACTATGTACTGTAATATAGTATATAGTGTATATATTATATACATTGGCCATTAGTGTGTGCAGTGCAAACAGGTTTTCCAACTCCAGACATACCAGTGACGGTACACTTGCTGGCGTCTCCAGTGGCTGCAGCTCTGACGCGGTACGGAGACGACGGAATCTGGTCTCCTCCGTACTTCACCACAATGGTGTAGCGACCCACTTTATCTGGTACGTAGGACACATGGTAGGTACCGGCACCGTCATCCTGGATACTGGTCTGCTTCACCTTACCATCCGCATCCTGAGCACAGAGGAAAGACGTGCTGTAACTGTAGCTGTGTGTGTGTGTGTGTGTGTGTGTGTGTGTGTGTGTGTGTGTGTGTGTGTGTGTGTGTGTGTGTGTGTGTGTGTGTGTGGTGGTGGTGGTGGTGGTGGGACGGGTTGGACAGGGGAGAAACCACAATGACACACTGATTGTATTAAAGATCTGTGTCTTGAAAATTGACATTCAATATAAATTATCATATTATAAAACATAGTACTGTAGGCCTACCTTTAGCCCTGAAAATAAGACGATCTACAAGCTCACGGCATGTCGCAGCAGCTGCAGCCCATGATCAAGCATAAATAATGTACTCTCCATCCCGCGACGCAATGTGAGTGAGCTTAAACTAAACTGTATGAGTGAAGCAGTGAAGCTTGTAGCCTACTGTACAGTCAGCTATTCTCAGCGTGCAATGGGTGAAGTTAAATGTCTCGCTAGGAGCGTACCACACGTCTCACCAGCCAACAAAGGAGAGGTAGGCTACCTACGAATCAACTGAAACATGCGCTGAGGCTGATCGGCACCGGCATGCAGTCTCAAATGTTGGTAGGCTAAACTAGACATCTGTCTATATAATGCTGCACACATAGGCTACTGTATATTTTTTCTTTTTCAACTTTCGATGATGGGAGTCAACTTATGTAATCAAGTCGATTGAATCGATTTGGCGATTTTTTGGTTAATGCCCTAGTGTGTGTGTGTGTGTGTGTGTGTGTGTGTGTGTGTGTGTGTGTGTGTGTGTGTGTGTGTGTGTGTCGGTGTGTTGTGTGCGAGACTCACAGTAATAAGTACACTAAGTTGACCGTGTCCTGCGTCCTTGGCGTCGATGGAGAACTGAACTGGGAAGCTAGCGGGGAGTCCTGAAGTCAGACCGGGACCGCTAGCACGAACCCTACTGGCATCATGGGTAGGAAGAGCTCTGAACTTAAATGGACTGAGAGAGGAGAGGAGAGGAGAGGAGAGGAGAGGAGAGGAGAGGAGAGGAGAGGAGAGGAGAGGAGAGGAGAGGAGAGGAGAGGATGATTACCATATATAGACTCATGAAAATCACAAACGTATCCCAATTAAAGGTTTTTAATATCAATTTCACTAGAATGATAATAAAGAAAGAAGTCTCCGACTCTTCTGCAGAAACAAGGCGGTTGCTATGCAACATTTTAAACGATCTCTCACAACAGAATCAGACATTTTGAAACAATTTGTTTGGCACAGTAATGCTGATACAGGCGGTCACAGGTGTGTGTGTTAATGGAGCATTTTACAACGGTTCTGAACGCGGCTCAGCCAATCCTAATTAAGAACCAAAGCTATCCATTTCATGAACACACGATAAAACACACACATTCTGCATCAGCGATATTTGGCCCTAAAATCACGCAAATCGCACAGTATCTCTACAGTCATGTAATCAAAACGCATCTGTCCCATCTAGCGCCACCATCAGGACTATTTTGGAAAAACACATTTTTGGTGTAATTGTGGAGATAAGCGACCTACGGTCGCTTATCTCCTGATTAGGGAGTCTTACTGGTTTGTTTCTACTTCTTTGTATCTGTGAACATAAATGAAAAGCTCTGTGTCCTATACCTGCGAGGAATGTCTTCGTCGTTGTATTTGACGGCCACGGCGTACTGTCCCTCTGTAGTTGGAGTGTAGCAAGCTGTGTGGGTCCCATCCCCATTGTCTCTCACCTCCACTGGCACTGCCACACCTGGGTTCAGGAAATATCAATCAATAATTTGAAAACAATAATAATAATAATAATTAGTGTGGTTGCCCAACAGGGCAACACACTGTAGTCCTGAGGAAACTTTATTTATTCTAGATAAACTTTATTTGTGAATGGGTTTCTATATATAGGCCTATGTATATACAATTCTAGAAATATGCACTTTTGATATTCATTAGCTATATGCCATAACAATTAAAAGAAGGGTTTGGAATAATTCACTGCACGTGCAATGTATCTAGAATATAAGAAAGTTTCAAGAAATGTACTTTTATGCAATATTCTACTTTTTTTTAGATGGATCTGTATACAGTGTTTCTCAAATGGGGGTATGTGTACCCCTAGGGGTACACATACCCCTGTATGTGTATGTACTGCAGGGGGTACAGGAGAAAATGGGAATATGTATTTTACTGTTATTATGGGTAATGACAAAACATTGACAGTCTTTGTGTGAACCTGCTAATCTGTATATTGTGAAAAACAAATCACTTCAATAACTTGACGAGGACAACTGGTATTGAATAGAAAGATATGTTTATTTGCCATTGTGCCGTTTTATTTTTGACATATTGGCATTGGAACTGGACTTTTGATGTACATTTTTCTGTAGTCAGGGGAAGGGTGGCTTCAGAAATCAGTATAAGGGGGTACTGCAGCCAAAAGTGTTTGAGAACCACTGCTGTACAGTACACTGTATATACTGTATATATAGTTTTTGAGCGGTGGTAAACGGCTCCATAGAGTGGCTGTGCGTGTGTCTGTAGACACTTTTCCTCAGCGTTTTGCTATAGCAATGTGTTTTCCTCAGCGTTTTGCCATAGCAATGTGTGTGTGTGTGTAGCCTGTATTACATCACCAATTATCACCAATTACATCCTAGACCTATCTGTAGCCACTTTTTCCTCAGCGTTTTGCCATAGTAATGTGTGTGTGTGTGTGTGTGTAGCCTGTATTACATCAACAATTACATCCTAGACCTATATTCTAGTCTGAAGACGTTATGCAAGCACGACCACCGCTCACTTCACATTGGGTGTGATTTTTCACATCAGCTTACCTTTAGGAGCGGTGACAGCCACAGCCAGTGGAGCCACACCGGCCTTACTGCAATCCACAGTGAAGGATTGTGGGATGTTAGCCCTGACCCCCGACCCCACACCGGGACCAGACACTTTGACCTTGGCAGGGTCGACCACATCCGTCACTGGCACCTTAAATGGACTTCCTGTTAAAACCCAACGGATAGGAGGAGAAGTTAGGGTTGGTCTATGAACGCATTCACACACACACACACACACACACACACACACACACACACACACACACACACACACACACACACACACACACACACACACACACACACACACACACACACACACACACACACACACACACACACAGATGTGAAGACACAAACATACACACACATGGATGCAAACACATCCTTACCACGAAGCCCACAGCTGTCAGTATAAAGCCCCCTTAATGAGACAACAAGCTGAGCTTTTTTTCTGGACAAAGACAATTAAATGAAACTTGATCTTCACAGCAACCCCTTCCCTTTTGAAGCCGGCCAAGAGCAGCCACCGCAGGCTCATGGCCAGCCAATAAAACACGTAGTTTATCCAAGGAGAGATAATCAAAGCCAAAGACATGATGATGATGATGTCATGATGGAGCAAACATTATGTCGTTACGAGGTTAACATGAAAGAGAGGAGAAGAGATTTTTCTTCCACTATTGTTTTGCTTCTCAAGCCTGCATTCAAGACTCAAGAGTAACTCTCTGCTAGTAGTTAGTACTGTAGATAGTAGTAGTCTTAGGACTAGAGCAGGGGGTCTTCAACGTTTTCAGGCCAGGGACCCCTTAGTTGAGAGAGAGATGAAGCAGGGACCCCCACAACTTCATCATAGATTCCATATAGTTTAATTGTTTGACCACACAATCATCAGTGTATTTTGGATTCATGTCAATTTGTGTTTTCAGATATTTAACCACTTGAACTGTCAATACTTAATAAACTTAACCTTTCACTCTGTACTTGGTCTGCTCTTTTTCCCCTCTACACCAAACCTCTTTGCCGAAAATCGCCGATCTACAAGCTCACACAATGCCTCGCAGCACGAGGCGTTGTGAACTTGTAGATCTGCTATTTTTGGCTAAAGTTCTCAGAATATGGACACTAGGGTTCAAGTGTTTAATATAAAAGAGGAGAAAAAAACGTTCTATCACTCAAAGATTTGGAGGACCCCCTGTAGTAACTCCCCCCTAGGGGTCCCGGAACCTCCTGTTGAAGACCCCTGCCTGGACTAGAGGTTCTAGTAGCAGTATATAAAATGATATCTTACCAGCTATGTGCTGTCCTCCATAGGTAATATTGACATCATACAGTCCAGGAGTGTAGGGGACATACTCCACACTGCAGCTGCCATCTTTGTTGTCTTTACAGGACATCTTGGACTCTGAAGGACCCTCTACTGTGATCCCCAGTCTTCCAATACCAGCTCCCCTGATAAGAACACAACAACAGTTACTCACACAGACATACATGTCCACAGTAAGAAACCTAGGTGTAACCTTTGACCCAGACCTCAACCTACAACAGCATGTTAAGAATGTCATTCAATCCTCATTTTATCAAATCAGAAACATTTCAAAAATCAAATCAGTTTAAACCTAGTGTCTAACTATGTGCCACAACGTACACTGAGATCTGCAAATAAAGCACTCCTGGACATTCCAACAGGTCAATTTAACACTAAAGGTCATATGGCTTTTGCATTTAGAACCCCCACCCTCTGGAATGCCCTGCCCCTGGAGATCCAGCTAGCTGAGTCTGTCCCCCGTTTTAAATCACTCCTCAAGACTCATTTCTACAGATTAGCTTTTTAGCTTTAGTGTACGGTATGTGAAGCTACCAGTGCAGTTTCCATTGTGGCTAGTGAAGAAAGAACAGCATGTCTGCCTCTTGCGTCTTGTACACACAGACTTATTGACTTACAGATAATGAAGGAACAAAAGAAGGAAGCGCTGCATGGATCCCATACCTCACTAAACGGGTGCTCTTTAGTGGAGCGTGAACAGACTCTCAGGTCTGAGACCTTGTATGAAGACCTGAGCGTAGACGCCCCGTTGGCTATTTTGTCTTGCTCAAATAAATAAATTAGGATTGTTTTTGTCCTAAGACGGAGTGCCTTGGTTTTTCTGGCCCTGATTGTCTGCACCACTGGGGGATCAACATCAAACATCTTTGTTATGTTGTTTTCAAATATAATTACTTTATTTACGTAAAGCTTCTAGGTAGGAAATGTTTGTGGTTTTGCCATCTGGAGAGAGCAGAGCATGAACAGATTGTTATCATTTCCAATGTGGGAACATCCAACATATAGAGCTGAACCTGAGTGAAGCAGAGTGAATGGAGACAGAGGCCACATGCATAGATCATAGGGTAAAAACTAGGGGTGTAACGATATAGTAACTGCATCGAAATAACGTTTTTAATTTAAAAAATCAAAGTATATCGAAATGAAAACAGTTCAAATCTAATCGTATCGTTTGACTTTGTATCGCATCGAATCGGCTGTGCAAATAATCGACTCCAATGATACTACCAACTTGTGCATTGTATTTAGCATTTTTAAGAAGAAAATATGAAAAGGAGGGGTTTAATTACTTTTCCTTTCCCTATAGCTACACTGGTCTATCGATAAATGTGTGTAATCTCTGGGTTCATGTCAAGGTGCAGGTTTGTCCATATGTGTTCAAATACAATCTCCATGTACAGTATTTGCCAGGTAATCACTGTGTTTACTTATTTATATCCATAATAAGACATGTTTCCCTTAAAAACCTGCACTATCCACACTTTTCACACAGATTTAATTGCTTTGCTAAATAGTTACTATATCGATTTTAAATCATTGAATCAAATCGCATCGTATCGCCATGAATGAACCAATATCGTCCATGTATCGTATCGTCAACCATGTATCATGATATATATCGAATCGCTATTAAAATGTATCGTTACACCCCTAGTAAAAACACACCACTATACGCATTTTCAGCCCAATCCGACCTGGGAGATGAGAATGCATAAATGATACACACACACACACGCAATATCAACTTTATTGCATAGACTACCTGGTGATGATGTTGAATGAGTTGGGTTTGTCTCTGAGGGCCTGTTCTAGCCCGGGGCCAGTAGCCACAACTCTGCTGGGGTCACAGCCCTCTGACACACCCACCCTGAAGGGACTGTTGGGGACAGGAGTGTCATCGTATGACACCTGGACATTGTGGACACCTGGAATAACACATGAACAGATATGATACACACGTGCACACAATGTGTGTTGAAGGTCAGAAGTCATTGCACAGTGTCTTTGTGGACCTAGAGAAAGCCTATGCAGGGTTCCCACACATCTTTACCAATTAATTTCCAAAACCTTTCCAGAATATTTAACCCGATTTCCAGGACTATATAACAATAATTCAGCTCAAAAACGAGTCGCTTACTCCTATGTGCAATGCCCAAAGACAGGTAGTGTTGTATGCCAGTGGTTCTCAACCTTTTCAGGCCGTGACCTCCGAAATAATCATATTTGAACTGGGGACCCCGGCACCCTGACGAGCACTAAGAGTAGAGGAATTTTGTATAACACGGTTTCATTGTGAAAATAGCCAATCTACATGCTCACAACGCCTCGCGTTGTGAGCAAGCATGTAGATCTGCTATTTTCACAATTTCTGCCTCTAATATTTGGCAATTGTTGAATTTGTCATTTCAGAGGTATTAACAAAATCAATAACCAAAGACAATGCATAGCTATTTTTTCCAGGACCTTCTAGGACCCTTGATCAATTCCCAAACTTTTCCAGTACTGGAAAAATATTTTTCGAATTTCAAAATATTTCCAGGAATTTCATGACCGTGGGAACCCTGCCTATGATAGGGAGCCGAGAGAGGAAGTGTACTGCATGTAAGTACAGTATGATACCTGTCTCATAAGGAGTGTACTCCACACTGTATGTCCCGTCCTCTTCATCTGTCACCACACACTCCGTTATGGCACCCGACGGGTTTCGAACCTGCGACTTCAAGTGGTCTCCCCCTCGCCTCGTCAAGGCACTGGCGTCCACCGTGAACTCTGTTGTGGCTTCTCTAAAGACGGCTGGGAGAGAAGAGAAGAGAAGAGAAGAGAAGAGAAGAGAAGAGAAGAGAAGAGAAGAGAAGAAGAGAAGAAGAGAAGAGAAGAGAAGAGAAGAGAAGAGAAGAGAAAAGAAGAGAAGAGAAGGTAAATATGGAGTGAAGATGAGAGGCCAACCAGACTCCAAGCAGATCTCTATCCCAGTGTTTCTCAAATGGGGATATGTGTACCCCTAGGGGTACGTGGGGGTACTGCGGTGGTAAGTGAGGAAAAAAACTAGAAAATGGGAATATGTACAGTATTTAGTGTCATGGTCAATGATAAAACATTGACAGACTTTGTGTGAACCTGCTCGTCTGTAAATTGTTAAACCAAATTAAATCAATACCTTGACTAGTACAACTGTTATTGAATAGAAAGCAATGTTTATTTGCCATTGTGCCGTTTCATTTTGAACATTTTGGCATTGGAACTGGACTTTTGATGTACATTTTTTTTAAGCAAAATGCTGTAGTCATGGGAAGGGGTACTCAGCTTCAGAAATCAGTATGGGGTGTCACACCAAATTCTGGGCCCTGGGTACAAGGATTCACTACGGGCCCCCCATGAATGTTAACTCATACCCTGCCAAAAAAGACGTTTTCTATAATAAAAACGTCTTTTTAACTATGGACCTCCCTGCCAGACGTCTTCTGGACGTCTTTTTTTTTTTTTTATAATAATTTTTTTTTTTTTTTGAAAAATAAAAATTTGGACCTCCAACAGTGTACTAGCCATGATCGCGATCGCGAAATTGCATGTTTAACCCCCATACCAACCCCATCTTTCAAACATGGCAGCCATGTTTGTTTACATTTGAAGAAAACATAAGGGCTGCCTTCTCCTGAATGCCTGAACGGATTTCCAAGCGGATTTTTTTGTTTGAAAGCTGTGAAAAGCATGCACATGCATAGTGCATGATCTGTGCACGAATGTGTGCACCAGCGTGCACACTATTTTTTTAACCCTTTGTTGGCGAACCGGCAATATAAGAGGTCCCACTTTAAATATGGCACTGAAGAAGTTAACTATTGAAAAATAGCAGATATACAAGCTCACAGCGCGGCACCGAGTGCCGCGCTGCAAGCTTGTATATCAGCTATTTTTGAAAAATCGTGAAAATGTGTGCAAGAAACCTATGTCAAGGACCCCGAAGATGATATGTATTTGGCCACGGACCCCGATCTCAAAATATTTAGTTCCAGGGACCCCCAGTTAGAAGTTAGAAATGTTCGCTTAAAAAATACATATATTCAAAGATTTTCACACATTTTCACAACTTTTCAAAAATAGCAGATCTACAAGCTCGCAGCGCAGCACTCGGTGCCACGCTGTGAGCTTGTATATCTGCTATTTTTCAATAGATAAAGTTATTAGGGCCCCTCCACCTTGGGCCCCAGTAACTCAGTCCCACTTTCCTACCCCTTGTGACGCCCCTGGAAATCGGTATGGGGGGGTACTGCAGCCAAAAAAGTTTGAGAACCACTGCTCCATCCTGTACCTTTTCCTTCCACTCCTGGTCCAAACACCTTGACCTTGGAGGTGTCCACCGCCGGGTCCACGGTGACCTTGGCAGGGAAGCCCGGCACAACCTTCCCGCCGTACTTCAACAGCAGGGTGTACATGCCAGGGGTCAAAGGTTCATAGGTCACCGTGTACGTCCCGTCTTTGTTGTCAACCACTTCAGTCTTGGCCTTCACACCTGGAGGACGACGAGAACATTACAATTATTGTTTTTTCACATTTATTTTAAACCTCTGAGAAGTGTCGGTTGTAAAGAAAAAACACAGTCATTGGGGAGTATAACCATTTTCACAGCTGTTTTTTGGAAGCTGTAAAACTGGTTCTAAGGTGTGTCAACTGTTAACAGTGTATTTATTATCTCTACCAGGACACAGCAGAGAATTGTGTCTGTTTTTCTGTCGGCAGCATTTTCTTAGTGTGCTTTGTATGTGCCTGAAGCCTGGCATGCATGCAAAACATTTCCCCCACCGTACTTACTGCGCTGCAGTAATCTGATACTAGGTAAATCTAATCTAATCAAGCAGTACTTCATGCTTCTCGCTCCTGATCAGTGCTGAGTGTGGGCCTGCTCAGGTCTTACACATAATGATAAACAGAACCGGGACCCGAGGTATAAGAGGATCTGAACCGACCCACACATACGACTCTCCGGTACTGTCAGGTATTTTCAGGTTCAGGTAACCTGTGAAGACCTCCTAATCTGGACCGTGGGTTATTGCAGTGGTTCTCAACCTATGGGTCGGGACCCCCAGGGGGGTCCCCAAATTATTTTGGCGGGTCCCCAGATGATTAACTTAATGTGCAACATTGTTTTCTCTCTCAACAGTAAACAAACCATCATAACGTTTAAGTGTATAGAGGGGTATCTGGACACCTCTAAAATGACAAATTAAACATTGACCAAATTGTCAAATATTAAGAGGCAGAAATGGTGAAAATATCTGATCTACATGCTCACAACGCCTCGCAACACGAGGTGTTATGAGCATGTAAATCTGCTATTTTCACAATAGAAGAGTGTTTTACAAAATGTAATGCCTCAACTATTAGTGCTTGTCAGGGTGGGGGGGTCTCCAGTTAAAATATGATTATTTTGGGGGTTGCGGCATGAAAAGGTTGAGAACCACTGGGTTACTGTAGGGGCTCTGGACTACAGTGGGTGTCTGGTGTGTGTTTTAGTGTAGCTTGGTTGTGGACTGTGTTTTGGGTCATACCAGTGGCAGGAGATGTCTTAGTAGGAGTTGAGGGAGAATCCAGCGCTGCCTCCAGATCCAGCTGACCTGGTCCAGCCCGAGAGCAGTCCACATTCAACACATTCCTCTCTCCCACCTGCACGGACACACAGAGAGACAATCAGATGTGGTGACAGTTTAGTCTTCCCACTGTCATTTGAACATCTTTATCTAGACCAGTGGTTCTCAACCGTAAATAAACCAACATAAAGTTTAAGTGTATCGATGGTATCTGCACATTTCTAAAGTGACAATTTAAGGACTTTTTAATACCTTTAAAATGACCAATTAAACATTGGCCAAATTGTCAAATATTACCGGAGATTACAATAGTAAAAAAGGTAGTAGTGCTCTTGGATCAACGCATAAAAAAGAGAAAGAGGCGATCCAGGCACTCAGGGTTAAAATTAGGAACAAGCCTTTATTGCATTAAAAGGCAAATGCTGACATGTTTCAACCTAGAAGGTCATCATCAGATTATGGTATACTAGAAGTCTAGAGTTCAGGCCCGCTGCGCGGCCTTCACCGCCATGTTGCGGCAGTGTGGTGTGTGTAATGGGCAAATATGGTAGTTTTTTGAGAAAAAAAAGTTTTTTGAGAAAAAAATGTTTTTGAAAAAAGAAATGTGAAAAAAAAAATTGAAAAAAAAAATTTTTTTTGGGGTAAAACAAATTTTTTTGGGGTAAAAAAAACGCTTGCGCACACACACACGCGCGCGCACGCACGCACGCACACACACACACACCCCTCTGTTGTAATTCGATACTCTACTCTGCTCAGCTCCTCTCCCCCCTCCCTCCCCCTCCCTCCCTCTGTAACTTGATACCCTGATGATCATTTCAGCACTGGCCAGAATGTTCAGAATACTATGTCAGGACTGGCTGCTCTGCGTGAGGCGAAAGGCGAGATGTTGTGAAATTGAAATAAATGCCGTTCAAAGAGTGGCATGTTTAAAATGTGGACAGTTGTAAATTTTCACGCTTGTTCGACGTGGTGGCTATGTTTGTGAGAGGTGTAGCGAGACAATGTAGCTAAACATTCAGGTTCTAAATTGCGACCACTTTGTGCTTGCTCAATTGTATTTACTAGAAGCTGGGCCGCCCTTCGGGCGGCCCAGCATCTAGTCGGCGACCTGGCCAACTCGGAACAATGTAAATAGGGAATGAATGCCCCGCCCTTTAATGCAAACCCCATTATACCTGTTTTCATAGGACCCGTTTTGACCATTTGTCTGCCTGTGTCCATTTTTGCCCATATATGGAGATATCTGTATCTGTCTGTCGGTGTCCATTTTATGTCCATATATGGAGATCACTGCAGTTATAGTTCTGGGTCCATTTTATGCCCATATATGCCCATATATGGAGATATCTGTCTATCTGCATCCATTTTATGCCCATATATGGAGATCTCTGTATCTGTCTGTCTGTGTCCCTTTTATGCCCGTATATGGAGATCTTTGTGATTCTGCATCCATTGTATGCCCATATATGCCATATATGGAGATATCTGTTTATCTGCGTCCATTTTATGCCCATATATGAGATTTCTGTCGCTTTTTCAAACAATCGTGGGTCGGGTCGGGTTGAGGCCGAGCACTGCACTACCTGCTGCGGTGGGGAACGCACGTGCCGAATTTGAAATAGGGAATGAATGCCCCACCCTTTAATGCAAACCCCATGAATGCCCCACCCTTTAATGCAAACCCCAATATACCTGTTGTCATAGGACCCGTTTTGACCATCTGTTTGTCTTTGTCCACTTATGCCCATATATGAAGATCTCTGCACACACAGTACCGGTTGCGGAAAACTCTGATGTCAGACATCGCCCATATCTGGAGAACGCGCGTGCCGGTGGGAAGAACGGTTCTCGAGATTCACATACATACATACACATTCACAGAGATTTTTTGTTGACTCCTGGCGTACGTGATGTCAGAGCCTTTTATGAAGTGATGTCACAATGAGTCAGCGATTGTGCCGATTTCCTCAGGAACAGCCTGATGTTAACAATCAGCTCCGCGTAAGGAGATTCCGAACGTTTCGCGCCGCTTCGGGAAAACCGCATGCCGAGTCGGGCCGAGGCCCGGCACTGCACTCCGCGTGGCGGCGGGGAACGCGTGTGCCGAGTCTGAAGCCGGTGGGACGAACGGTTCTCGAGATACGCGGATTACAAACAAACAGACAGAGATTTGTCGCATTTATAGACAGACTAGAAGCTGGGCCGCCCTTCGGGCGGCCCAGCGTCTAGTCGGCGACCTGGCCAACTCGGGAACGATGTAAATAGAGAATGAATGCCCCGCCCTTTAATGCAAACCCCATTATACATGTTGTCATAGGACCCGTTTTGACCATCTGTTTGCCTGTGTCCATTTATGCCCATATATGGAGATATCTGTATCTGTCTGTCTGTCGGCGTCCATTTTATGTCCATATATGGAGATCACTGCAGATATAGTTCTGGGTCCATTTTATGCCCATATGCCCATATATGGAGATATCTGTCTATTTGCGTCCATTTTATGCCTGCCCCACCCTTTAATGCAAACCCCAATATACCTGTTGTCATAGGACCCGTTTTGACCATCTGTTAGCCTTTGTCCCCACCCTTTAATGCAAACCCCAATATACCTGTTGTCATAGGACCCGTTTGGACCATCTGTTTGCCTTCTGTTAGCCTTTGTCCCCACCCTTTAATGCAAACCCCAATATACCTGTTGTCATAGGACCCGTTTTGACCATCTGTTTGCCATTGTCCCCTTATGCCCATATATGGAGATCTCTGCACACACAGTACCGGTTGCGGAAAACTCTGATGTCAGACATCAGCTCCGCATTCAGGGATTCATTTTATGCCCATACCCCTTATGCCCATATATGGAGATCTCTGCACACACAGTACTGGTTGCGGAAAACTCTGATGTCAGACATCAGTTCCCCATATATGGAGATATCTGTATCTGTCTGTCTGTCGGCGTCCATTTTATGTCCATATATGGAGATCACTGCAGATATAGTTCTGGTCCATTTTATGCCCATATGCCCATATATGGAGATATCTGTCTATTTGCGTCCATTTTATGCCTGCCCCACCCTTTAATGCAAACCCCAATATACCTGTTGTCATAGGACCCGTTTTGACCATCTGTTAGCCTTTGTCCCCACCCTTTAATGCAAACCCCAATATACCTGTTGTCATAGGACCCGTTTGGACCATCTGTTTGCCTTCTGTTAGCCTTTGTCCCCACCCTTTAATGCAAACCCCAATATACCTGTTGTCATAGGACCCGTTTTGACCATCTGTTTGCCATTGTCCCCTTATGCCCATATATGGAGATCTCTGCACACACAGTACCGGTTGCGGAAAACTCTGATGTCAGACATCAGCTCCGCATTCGGGGATTCATTTTATGCCCATACCCCTTATGCCCATATATGGAGATCTCTGCACACACAGTACTGGTTGCGGAAAACTCTGATGTCAGACATCAGTTCCGCATACGGGCATTCATTTTATGCCCATATATGGAGAACGTGGGAAGAATGGTTTAGAGATACTCGGATTACATACATACATACACATTCACAGAGATTTTTTGTTGACTCATGTGGCGTATGTGATGTCAGAGCCTTTTATGAAGTGATGTCACAATGAGTCAGCGCTTCCTCCGGAACAGCCTGATATCAACAATCAGCTCCGCATAAGGAGATTCCGAACGTTTCGCGCCGGTTTCGGAAAACCGCGAGTCGGGTCGGGTCGAGGCCCGGCACTGCACTCCGCGCGGCGGCGGGGAACGCGCGTGCCGAATCTGAAGCCGGTGGGACGAACGGTTCTCGAGATACGCGGATTACAAACAAACAGACAGAGATTTGTCGCATTTATAGATAGATTAGATGAGTTACTTCAATGGTTTCCTGTGCAAATAAGCCAAGTGCTTTTCTAGGATCTCCTTTTAGTTGACCTTGTACCAGTGAACTGTACTGTCATGAAACTGTACCTTTTTCTATGCAAACTTCTAATAAAGTCTTCAATCAATCAATCAATCAATCATCATCAGGGCACTGGATCGCCTCTTTCTCTTTTTTATTAGAGGCAGATATTGTTAAAATAGCAGATCTACATGCTCACAACGCCTCACAACGTTGTGAGCATGTAGATCTGCTATTTTCACAATAGAACGTGTTATACAAAATGTAATGATTTTGGGGTGTCTCTGCCTGAAAAGGTTGAGAACCACTGATCTAGACTAAAAGTGGATAAGTCCGTCCGGCCGTTCACATTTACTGGGCGGAAACTTCCTCCTCACCTTGGCTCGGTCCAGGCCAGGCCCCGTTGCGGTCACCTTGCTAGGGTCAAAGGGCATGTGTATGTTGGCCCTGAAGGGCGACCCCGGAACGTGGACGTCCTCAAACAGTATGTTGACCAGGTAGTTCCCCGGGTCGGTGGCCAGGTAGGACACGCTGCAGGTGCCGTCCCCGTTGTCCGAACACTCTATCTTGGCCTCGGTGGGACCCTCCACCGTTAGGCCCAGGCCGCCGGTGCCGGCCCCCTTGGTGTCGATGGTGAACTGGGCCGGACTCCCCACCGTGCCCCCTTCTAACCCTGGACCGTACGCCCTCACCTTGAGAGAGGGAGGGAGAGAGAGAGAGGGAGGGGGGGAGGGAGAGAGAGAGAATTTTATGATTTTGGTCAGTAAGTCTGCCAAAGAAGGAGATCTCAGTTTTAGCGGGGTTTTTTTAATCAGCGTATTAAGATCACTCTAGACTATCGTTTGATCAAGCTACCGTTGCTAATATTTGGTAGTAGACTAAATAACCCGCAAACAAAACATCCGTTCCCCATCCGGTCCCATTCAACCACAGGAGAAGATGTTTTTTAATACAGTATATATTTTTCATAAATTCTAAAACAAACAAAGAAGCACATCTAAGAAATGCCTTAAATTAAAAAATATATAATAAATGAAGAAGTAGTGAAAATTGCCGATCTACAAGCTGTGAAGCGAAGCGTTGTGTGCTTGTACGTCTACTATTTTGACTAGTTTGGGTCCCAGGCAAATGTTTAATCTCTCTTTTGGGTCTTGAGCTTAAAAGCTTGGGAACCACTTCCCGAAAGGTCCTACCTTGCTGGGGTCTGGAGGTAGCTGGGCCTCTACAGTGAAGGGGCTGCCCGGTACAGGGTGACCATCGTAGGACACATTGACAGCATGCAGACCCTCCTCTGTGGGAGAGTAACGCACCAGGCTGCACTCTGCTCTGCCAGGCTGGGGCTCCACCACACAGCTCACAGGACGCTGGCTAGGACTCAGCTACACACACACACACACACACACACACACACATACAGAAGACAGAATGTGAGTGTGCGTGCGTGTGTGCGTGCATGTTGTCTCCACAGTGTTCCCAAACGTACTCACCATCACGACCTCCAGGCGACCTTGACCTCCTGCTCCTTTGGTGTTGACAGAAAACCTCTGTTCCTGATCGACCTCAACTCCTGGAGAGAGAGAGAGGTGTTGTTGGTGTTACTTCCATGATGTTTTAAAATGCTTTCTTAAACTATACACTAGGGTTGCCCGATCCCGATCACGTGATCGGATCGGCCGCCGATATGGCCGTTTTTATAAGATCGGAGATCGGGGAAAAAAAATCGGATTTTTTTTTTTTTTTTTTTTCAAAAAAATATTTTCTGGGAGTACTGAAAGTTACAGGTAAGGTGAATGCGATATGAAATGTAAGCTTACCATAATCACAGTAATCCTTAATCATTTTCAATCATATTCAAGGGCTTTTGGAGAAATGAGACAGACAGAGCACTGCAGAGGGAAGGTGATTGTGTCAGACTCTGTGTACAGCTGGCAGCTGATGCCAATAAGTAGTAATTGGCCCCTTGCTAATGGATCAAAGGAAGGCAATTATGTCTCTCTGCACTGTCAACTAGCTCAGTGGTTCTCAACCTGTGGGTCGGGACCCCCAGGGGGGTCCTCAAATTATTTTTGGGGGGTCCCCAGATGATTAACTTAATGTGCAACATTGTTTTCTCTCTCAACAGTAAACAAATCAACATAAAGTTTAAGTGTATAGAGGGTATCTGCACATTTCGAAAGTGAAAAATTAAGGACTTTTTAATACCTCTAAAATGACAAATTAAACATTGGCCAAATTGTCAAATATTAAAGCCAGAAATTGTGAAAATAGCCGATCTACATGCTCACAACTTGCGAGGCGTTGTGAGCATGTAGATCTGCTATTTTCACAATAGAACCGTGTTATACAAAATATACTTCCTCAACTCTTCAGGGTTGGGGGTCCCCAGTTAAAATATGATTATTTTGGGGGTCACGGCCTGAAAAGGTTGAGAACCACTGAACTAGCTGCTACTGCATACTTTTAAAGCAGACTGGTTAATTGGTTCTTAACTTATTTTGTTTCAACTTTAAAAATGGCCAATGTTTTACCAGTTTTTATATAGTTTGTTGATTATTTTTGATGCTGTAATGGTCTATTTTATTTAATTTTTTGAGGTATTAAACAGGTTTTAAAAGTCCTTAAATCGTGACTTCACTGCCAAATTTCAAAGGCCACACCAAAGGTCCGCTGCACAATGATTGAGAAACACTGCACTAGTAGGCCTATATCACTATACACTACTCATAAGCTTTGTTTTTAATTTGTTGATTCAGTGCTGCACTAAGTGATAGAATGAATAGAATTTTTTTTTCTTAATGCCTTGCCAAAAGATCGGATCGGGAAAGATCGGGATCGAATCGGAAGCAATAATATTTGATCGGTATCGGATCGGGAGCAAAAAAACCCTGATCGGGGCATCCCTACTATACACCCATAACAAGAATATGCAGCTCGAATGACTATCTGTGCTAGTGTGCTTCTGTTATGTTTCCAATGGGACTACAGTTCCGTGCAGCAGTGACTACTTCCGTTACTCCGATTTTGGGAGGTGTAGTTCCAGACTCTACTGTATATACTAGCATTCGGAGATTGTGGAATAGTTGTCTGGCTACGCGAGACTAGACAGTGACACATGAAGACAGGCAGGTGAACAGAGAGTGATCGAGACAGACAGACAGACAGACAGACAGACAGTCTTACTTCCATCCAGGTCGTCCACAGAGACCTTGCTGAGGTCCAGAGGCGCTGCGACCCCAACAGTGAAGGGGCATTTAGGAATGGTGTCACCTCCAAATGTCACCACGACAGCCATCTCTCCCTACAAGAGGTATCATCATTAGTATTATTAATAATCGGTGTACAGTATAATTGTGTATACCTGTTGTACAGGTGTGTATTTGACTCTGTGTGTGTGTGTGTGTGTGTGTGTGTGTGTGTGTGTGTGTGTGTGTGTGTGTGTGTGTGTGTACCTGTTGTACAGGTGTGTATTTGACGGTGTGTGAGTAGTCGTAGTTGTCGATGATGTCCAGGTCTTTGACAGCAGGGCCCCTGCTGGCCCCAGAGAAGGTAACATCCACAGGAGCTTTACCGGCTCCTTTAGTAAACACTGTGAAATGAGTTGGCTTACCGCACTCTATTCCTAGAGACAGAGACAGAGAGAGAGAGAGACAGAGAGAGAGATAGCAAAATGGTTAGATGGACATACTACACACACACATACTCAAACTACAACTTTCTTGTTAGGTTAAACCTCCAATAATGGATTTATTTGAACAAATACAACATTATTTCCACCAATCTGTATGGTAGAATATGTTAATACTGTATAATTATTATCTGCACCGGTTAGGTGGCCTCCCTACAACCCACTGAGATGTTTAGACCCTGCTGGTTGACAATGCCAATAAAGTTATTTGAAGCAGACAGCACACAGGGTTGGACACTGCACTACATGTGCTGCCATCATTATGGTACTTAGGACATATAGTTGCAATGACTTCTCGCTGACGGGACAGACATAAAACATACCAATTGTAGTTTTACTTACAGTACTGATGTCTAATACAGGGGTCTTCAACAGGAGGTCCGGGACCCCTAGGGGGCCCTCAGAGTTACCACAGGGGGGGCCGCCAAATCTTTGTGTGATACTGTATGATCATGTTTTTTTTTTACATTAACCACTTGAACCCTAGCATCCCTATTCTGAGTGGAACATTAGCCAAAAAGATCGGCTATTTCTGGCAAAGAGGTTTGGTGTAGAGGGAAAAGAAGAGCAGACCACATTTTGACGGTTCAAGTGGTTAAATGACTGAAGATACACATTAATCCAACATACACTGTCTGATGACGGTGCTGTCAAATAAGTCTAAGCTGTCTAAGAATCTATTAACATTTTTAATTTGCAACACAATTGTATACAATATATAGGCTCTAGTGAGGGTCCACTAGAGTCCATGGTCTAATACCTGACACCTTAACTCTATCAACGCTTTGAACGTTCCCGTTCGCCCCATTTTTCCCGGCGGCGCGATGCCAATTGTACGTTCTTTGGCTCGTTCTTTTGTACCTTGGTTTGATGTCTGTAAACTGATGAGGGGTCGCGCGGGTGTGTACCGTTGAGACAGCTCCCGTAAAAGTACTCTCAAAAACCCACTGGACGTTAGCATCAATGGAGTAACAAAACACTTCCATGTGATTTCCTCTGGATCTATTGCTCTGTAGCGACTGAGCTGCCTTGACGAACAGGAGCCTACTGGGGCCATTTTCACATTAATTCTTGCATGAGGCTGCCCTCTACTGCTGGTAGAGCCACGGTACACCTCTTTAAGGAGAAAATAAAAAAATAATAATGAAAAAAATAATAATACATCTTTGTCTATAACATCGCAAAGGTAAGGTGCTTTTGCTGGCACAAAACCCAATAATAAATAACAACATCTGGCACTGAAAAAGTTAATTACTAAGCTAGTTCCAATCATGATCCGCGTGTCGTGCGTGCGTGCGTGTGTGTTACCAGTTCGGGACAGTCCTGGTCCGTCTGCTTTGACCTTGGAGGCATCATGGGAAGGATCGACTTTCACATGGAAGGGACTGTGTGGAACTTCCTGTCAGGATCAGGAAATCGTAATGCTTTTAAACCGTCCTCTTTCTCTCGTATGTTTACTGTGGCGTGTGTGTGTGTGTGTGTGTGTGTGTGTGTGTGTGTGTGTGTGTGTGTGTGTGTGTGTGTGTGTGTGTGTGTGTGTGTGTGTGCCTACCTTGTCAGTGAACAGTACTTTAACAGTGAGTGCTCCTGCGGTAGGAGGAGTGTATTTGACGGTTATCGTGTCGTTAGCGTTGGGGATGATGTCAAAGTCGACGTCTTCTTCTCTGTCGCTCACCATGTTGGCATCACATTTGATACCAACACTCACCTCCCCTACACACACGCACACGCACACGCACACACGCACACACACACACACACACACACACACACAAATGTTTGGGATTAAAAACAATTAAAACAATGATCAGTTAATGACTTGAATGCCTGCATGCCTATTTCGGGGTCGAACATTCGCCAAAAAATAGCCGAGTCGTGTCACAATGCAATGCGTTTTGAGCCTGTAGATCCGGCTAGTCTTGGGGAGATTTGGTGTAGACATAAAACTGCGGTCAGAGGTTGTAACTCAAGTCCGTTTCACAAAGACTACTGTTTATGTAGTGCAATGCCAATTTGTCTCAGAATAGAATAGAACACTTGAGTCCATCAGAGTGCGCGGCAAGTAGACAACTAGGTCAGTCTCATTTGTAAAAGCTTTGGGATTGCTTGGTTTCAGAGCCAAGATTTAAACTTTTGCGAGTAGTTCATGTTGAGATGTGTGATTTCGTATTTGATGTCGAGTTGAAACCCTTATGTCCAAAACGATTCCAAATGTAATTATTTTTAAACATTTGAAAATAGTGAAATTGTCAATACTTCTTATTTATGAAAAAACATATAAAGCTGAAATATTGGAGATACAAGGTTTTTGCCTGACAGCAACGACATATACCATAATATTAGTATATGTATATGTATATGTGTATATGTATGTGTAAGGTATTATTTACATAAGTCAGCAGTCACCCATAGACTGTAATCCCATTCATATTGAAGTGGCTCCTCATACTACTACTACTACTAATAATAATAACGACAATCCCACTGAGCTCAAGATCACTTTTATGAGGAAGTCCTGTTCAGGGTAGCAGGAGGACAAAGTTGCAAAGCACAACATAAAACATTTCTCAATGTCTTACTCTACTATGTCAGACAGCAAGTCGTGGAAAGAAGGTGCATTTGTGTGTGTGTGTGTGTGTGTGTGTGTGACGTGTGTGTGCGCGTGTGTGTGTCCTCATGATGTCAAGGTAGAAGAATCCTGTGAGGAAATCTATCACTGATGAACTGCCTTCCTGTGTTGAGCAACGCACACTCATCACCATACGCATACCAGGGCATGGTGTGTGTGTGTGTGTGTGCGTGCGTGCGTGCGTGCGTGCGTGCGTGCGTGTATGTAAATGTAGAGTTATGTGTATGTGCATAAGCGCGTGTGTGTGTGCATGTGTGTGTGAGCGAGCAAGTGAGAGCAAGATTATTATATACTGTATGTGCTGAGTTTATACATAAGACATGCCAGGTGTCTGTGTGTCTGTTTCTGGTTTGTGTGTGTGTGTGTGTGTGTGTGTGTGTATGTGTGTGTGTGGGGGGGGGGGGGGGGAACAGAAACAAAAGGAAAGAAAATGTGTGCCAAGACTACACCGGATATAGTTGCCAACATTCTGTGTGCGTGCAGGCGTGCATGAGTATGTGCGCGTGTGTGTGTGTGTGTGTGTGTGTGTGTGTGATTCTATGGACGTGTGTGCACTCTCATGTGTGTTCGCATGTTTGTACATTTGTGTTTGTGTTCATGTATACGCGTCTTAGTGTGAGTGCTCATGCCCGTCTATACAGGTGTGTGTGTGTGTGTGTGTGTGTGTGTGTGTGTGTGTGTGTGTGTGTGTGTGTGTGTGTGTGTGTGTGCAAATCAATTCTCAGAATTCAGCGGAAAACAACAAATAATGCATGCAGGGCAGAATTAGGACGATACCCTCTCATGATCATCAAAATAAAAAAAGAGAGCATTCAAATTGTATAACCACTTAAAAGAAAGTGACCCAGATGCACTTCATAACAAGGCACTCACACACAGAGAAACTCTAGAGAGATGCCCCCTCAGCCAACTGGCCCGGGAACTCTGTTCACAAACACAAGCAGAGCCACCAGACAGACAATTCACTGGACTAAACCAAATTATAAAATAGCAGAAAGAAAGCTACCCGACACATTGGAGAGAAGCAACCCAAAAGCGAAGTGCGTGCGTGCGTGCGTGCGTGCATGCTCCTACCATCTCCGGCTCCACTACAATCGACAGTGAAGTGTGTGGGTTCGTTGGCTTTCAGACCCGTTCTCTCCACTCCTGGTCCAAACACCTTGACCTGGTCAGGATGACTGCCCTTCCCAATGTTCACCTTCAACAAAACACGTAACACAATGTTAACAACACACACACAAGTTCTATTCCATTCATTACTACTTAATACAACTGGCTGCACAGCATTACTTAAATATTACACAAGCATGATATAAATATAAGTGACAGTTTGCATTGATGTCAGAAATGTGGTCAACATTAAACTAAACAGTTTTTTTAGCATGTTAATTTAACTGCCTTGTTTACTTTTTACACCAAATGCTAAAAAACACATCAAATACATAAGCATACACTGCATTCAGTAGACAGAAAATGTTTGTCCATAGCCTATTTCAATGCCCATTTACTGTACGTGTCTTGTTGTCAGTACTGTGTTACTGTTACTTAGACTGTATGTGAGGTCTGCTGTCTCTGTATGCCAACAACGCTAAATTGTTAAACTGAAACTAAATTAACCTCAAACTGAAATCAAAATAAGAAAAAACTGAAAAATATTTTAAATAAATGTAAATACCAAACAATGAACACAAAGCACACATCAATTTAAATATACGCCTCCATTTATTGGTTTCACTAATTAAAAGTTCCAGTTTCATTTTAAATTAATGAAAAAAACAATGAAACAGATTTCTAGTAAAAGTTTCACAGATACCTATACATCAGTATTAGCTGCGGTAGAATTACATCACCAAAAATCATATTATGAAAAACTGATTTTTGTAATCTTAGTACATAAGCACTAAGCTGGGTAGTTCAGAGCAGAGCAGGGTAGTTCAGTGTGTGTGTGTGTGTGTGTGTGGTGTGTGGTGTGTGGTGTGTGTGTGTGTGTGTGTGTGTGTGTGTGTGCGCGTGCGTGCGTGCGTGCGTGCGTGCATCAGCGATGACAGAATGATGTTAGTCAAGTTAGTCACTTCCAACATTTTTGAAATGATACCAGAGACGGAGACATGAGAAATGCTGAGGAGACAAAACCCAAGCCTTTTACTCTCTCTTTCACCAACATGTCCCATGAATACACATAGACAGTTATTATGACCAGCTCTGGATCAGTACCAACACTGTGTTTACACGTGGACTGCTGAGGATGAAATGTATATCTGTATGTATGTGTGTGTGTACAATGCACTAAGGTGTATTTAGGGTGATGTGTCCCTTTAACAGTACTTGGACAGCAATGTTGCTCACACTAACATTGTGAAATTGACCAGTTTATGTTGTTGGCTCTAACCTGTGCTCCTCCATGAGACGTGCATGCTCACTCGCACGCACTCTCTCACCACGCACGCACGCGCACACACACACACACACACACACACACACACACACACACACACACACACACACACACACACACACACACACACACACACACACACACACACACGCAGATGTACAGCCAAATGGCAACATCATATGGCAGCTGGGAAGAATTAGCGCCAATAAGCCCGGTGGGGTTAATCAGTTAATCACCGCAAAACATGACAGCTCAGAAGACTCACTAAGACACATTCTGTAATTTGATCTGAGGTATGCTGCAAGAGTTTGATGAAGAGTCTATAACTGTCATGACTCATCACAATGGTATGGCAATGGTAATAAAGTGTAAACGGCGAGCAAACAACTGGAAAACAGCTAGCAAAACATAGTGAGAAACTTTACATGAAAATATTTCACAAGTGAAAGGGGTTAGCATAACAGCTACTGTAGTTCATGCCGATTAATCATTTATTTTGAATATTATTACGGTTCAGACAAGAGGACATGAAAGTTCAATTAAAAGATCACATAATATAACACGTTTTAGAGTTATTAAACTTTAAAATTTAAAAAATATAAAAATCAATCAATCATTTTTCGTCGTTGTCGGGAGACAACCTTGTACATCTAAAACCGTTCGTTTTGCATTTATCATTTTAAAAATAATTTAAACTAGTGAAAACAACCGATCTACAAGCCCACAACGCCTCGCACTGCGAAGCGTTGTGTGCTTGTAGATCTGCTGTTTTCACTACTTTTGTGCGACGGCCTTGTGTGATGAAGCAGGGCTTTACTTTGCGAAAGAACGTACACATTTGAAACTTGGAGATACAAGGTTTACACCCGACAACAGTGATTTGTTACAGAGTAAACCGGTTGTGCTGGTTCTGAAATGGTGCTACAGAACCAGAACACTGCTTCTGTTTAGCTAGTTAATTTCATTAAAGGAGTAGTTCACCCCCAAAATGACTTTTTTTCTATTGATTAGTCATGCCATGGAGACTTGAGTTCAATAATTGCGACCGTAGGTCGCATTTACTATCAAAACCTCCACAAAGTGTAAGTAGTGTAAGTAGTGTAAGTAGTGTCAGTCCCTCTGTCTGTCACACCTCACACGTCACACTCTTGCCCTGCTCATATCTCCGCAACCGTTGCCCCGATCCATGCCAAATTTTGCACACACGTTCCTTGCCTGCCAAACTACAACCTCCAAGGACCCCCGGAGCTCCAGGGACCCCCAGGTCCCTGGGGGACCCCCAGATGTAAAAAATGACCAAATGTGCAAAAATGACCAAATGACCACGCCAACGGGGCTGCTCACGGGGAATTCCCGGGGACCACCGACTCCTGGTGCTCCAGAACGGATGCAAAAGTGGTGGCGCCCCCAGTGGAGGACCCCCTCCACTGCAGCTCACATAAAATGCTGTAACTCCTACAGATTTTGCCCTAAAATCACGAAAATCACTACATAGTATGTCTACTCTCATGTCATCAACATGGATCAGGAAGATTTAGGAAAAACAAATTTTTGCCCTATTTGTGGAGATAAGCGACCTACGGTCGCTTATCTCCCGATTAGGGAGTCTTACTGGTATTTTTAGGTTTTTGTCGCATTCCTAAGACAAAAATGTGATAACAATAAATTTACCCCCATTCGTTCCGGATGGTGACCCGTTTCGAAACGGGTCCCCATCCGGAATCAGGGGGTAAATTTACTCGAATCAAATTTTTTGTCTTGGGAATGTGACAAAAACCAAAAAATATTATTGAACTCTAGTCTCCATGGCATGACTAATCAATAGAAAAAAAGTCATTTTGGAGGTGAACTACTCCTTTAACTTGGTGTTCCAATTCTAGGTTAGTCCCTGGTTAGACTGGATTAACATACAATTTATATTGCACAGAGTTGGTTAAAATAACACTGCTGTATAATCAAATCAGTACTCCAGACTGTTGTTTTAGAATGTTCTGTTCCTCGATCAGCAACATTACTCTCTACCAACAGTGAGTGTGTTGCTCAATACCATTTTCATTTAGGTGACTGAAATCAATCAAAAAGACATTAGAAAAAGGAAAATGACATGTTTCATAATGTGTGAAATGATCATTCTTGAAATGAAGGATGTCAGTGACAACAGAAAACAGTGGTAACAGTGAATGATGACCGTAGGACCTCACTTATCTGAACATGTTTTGATTATACAGTATATTATACATTAATATAGTATATTAATTTATTGTACATGTTATTATACCTGACATTATTAATCAGGTGTTCAAATTAGTGAGGCTCCAAAGTGCAGAGGTTACATGGCATAGATCTGATTAGTACATAATGAAGGAGTTAACATTGGGAAGTAACATGAAAATATGTTAGTCAAATGAACAGAAATCATAACATACAATATTGTTAGTGTCAGAAAGTTATTTCTTTGATCAAGTGAAAGAAATTCATGTAAAAAAAAGAAAAGAAAAACATTGTCTGACAACCGACATATTATTAAATCAGAAAGATTTTTAAACTAATACTTTACCCTTTCCCCATAATAACCAATTGTTGGTCATTTAGTCATATTGAATACATGTATTACTAGCCGAGTTGTTCTCATGACATGAAATGTTTAGGGATTTGAAATTATTAAGACACATTTCAGCAAAAGTCTAGTCAAGATCAGTCAAGTCACTTTGGCAGATAGACTAGTAAACATCACAGCAGCTGTGCAGTGAACTAGTGATACTTTAGACCAGTGGTTCTCAAAATGTGACATTTGAAGGTCTCTCCTTAACTCATTGAGTGCCAATCCCGAACTAGTTTGGCTTTATTATCGTATCGCAGAGTGCCGATCCCGAACAAGTTCGGCTTAAAAAAAAAAAAAAAAAATTGAAAAACATTTTTTTGTTTTTTTTTTTTTTTTTTTTTGGACCCCATCAAATCTAGTGAACATGATTTCAATCGCGATTTTGCATGTTCCACCCCCATACAACCCCATCTAACATACAGGGCAGCCATGTTTGTTTACATAACATGTAAAACATAATGGCGATTATCTCAAGAATGCCTGAACGGATTTCCAATCGGATTTTTTTGTTTAAAAGCTGTGAACAAACTGCACAAATCCACTCCAATGCAATCCAGGATTGCATTGGATTTTTTAGAGCTCATTCTTCTCTGTTTTTTTCCCATGCATGAGGTGTGCAAGGTTTAATCATGGCTAAGTTGACGAAAATAAGGCTTCTAAAATGCTTGGTAGCCAATAGCTAACTTCAAGCTAACTTCATCCTCTTCCTGTACATGCACAAAGGAAAGTGTTCAGGCAAGTCATGGCTGCAGGGCTTCTGCATATACCAGCATATCTCTATGGGATTTTCTATGGCCACTGGGCGCCCTCTAGTGGTGAAAGGGGTGGCACTAAATGAGTTAACTTTGACAGTGTACAAATGTTACCAAAATGGACCCGTTAGGTTCCATTTGGTTCCATTTGTACACTCTCAAAGTTACAGACTTGTAAAGGTCAATTTAGACCCCCATAAAAGAACCTAGAGAGTCCCTGAAATCTACTTTGAGAACAACTGCTTTAGACTACTGTACATTCAACTGATTCCATATCATCCAATTTAGTCTTTTATTGGTTTGTTCTTGTGTCATGCAAATTAACCAAAATGAATAATAGCAGCTGTTGAAATAGCTTCTAGAAACACATTCCTATCTGTTTTAATAAAGTAAAGGAATGTGCTATGTGTTGTGTGTTCAGTAGCTGTATCTCTCCTCCTCGGTATAAGTAATCACTATGAGAGGTTTCTTAGCTGTACCTTTTGTCTTACAGCGCCCTTCCGGAACCCTCGGCTGTGATTGCACGAGCTCAGTAGTGCTTCTTGCCTTAAGTAGATTTTGTGATTGGACAAGCTTGGTATTTCCAGCTTTGACCAAAGGCTCGGGAAGCTGTGATTGGCTGCTTACCCTGAAGGGGCTGTTGGGTACGCTGACTCCAGACCAGCTGATGGTCACGGTGTGCTTGAGAGCGGAGGTGGGGGTGTAGGAACATGAATACACACCATCTTTACTCCGCACCTTCACATCGATAGGACAGCCATCTGCATCCTGGCACACAGACAGACATGAAGAGTCAGACAACTTAACCCATTTAGAACGGGTACACATTATAGTGTATTATTATTTTATGCTTTAACTATTGAAAAAATAGCAGATATACAAGCTCACAGCGCGGCACCGAGTGCCGCGCTGCGAGCTTGTAGATCTGCTATTTTTGAAAAGCCATGAAAATTTGAATTTTGACCTGATTCTATAAGTGTCTTTTGAATCCTTCAAAAGTTTTTTGGAAAAACCCTATGTTTCTATGTCAGCAATCTGGCTAACCATCGTCAAAGAAAAGGTCCTTTTCACATAATTGGAGCTCAGTTAGTCTGTTCTCGAGAGACTACTATATCAGTGGTTCTCAAACTTTTTCATGTGAAGGACCCCAAAATGATATTTATTTTTGCCACGGACCCGCATCTCAAAATATTTAGTTCCAGGGACCCCCAGAAGCAAAATTTGAGTTACAAACGTTCGCTTTAAAAATACATATGTTCAAAGATTTGCACACATTTTCACAACTTTTTCAAAAATAGCAGATCTACAAGCTCGCAGCGCAGCACTCGGTGCCGCGCTGTGAGCTTGTAGATCTGCTATTTAGATCTGCTATTTTTCAATTAGTAAACGACAGATATTAATTGTGGTGTGTCTGTGTCTGTGTGTGTGTGTGTGTGTGTGTGTGTGTGTGTGTGTGTGTGTGTGTGTGTGTGTGTGTGTGTGTGTGTGTGTGCGCGCGTGCAGTGTAGGTGTGTGTGTATGTGTGTGTGTGTGTGTTTCTACCCGAGCAATGATCTTGAGCGGGCCTTTCCCAGCATCCTTTGCATTGACGGTGAACTCGGCTGGTTGGTTGACGACACACCCCGTCTTCTCTAACCCGGGTCCATATGCCTGGACCTGAAACAGGACCAACGTACACCGCATTAAAAACCACAACGTGATGAACATGACAAAACAAACATCGTTTCATTCAGCATGTCTTCTTGTCCCTGACCATTTGAGGCTTGCTGCTGTGGTCATCGGTACAGATGGAAGCCATGAAGGGACTGAGTTCTATGTCTTCGTCGTCACAGGTCACATGGACAGCGTACTCTCCTGGCTCCGTGGGCCAATAACGCACGTCACACGAGCCGTCGTTCTGGTCCTCGCATTCTATCTTGGCCTGAGACGGACCCTCGATGGCAAAGCCTGATCACAGCAGAACAGGGAGAGTAGAGTAAGTAGACATTTTCATGTCAAGGACCCCTAAATATAAATTGACTGCACAAAAGCGACAGGTGCGTAGAAGAAGACCAGACAAGGGCCCAAACGTACTGAAAGAAAAACACTTTTGGCTGTCCTAGTTCATGTCAGGGACCTCCAAATTATATTTGATATAAAGTATTTGATGAATGATTTATATTGTTCAACTTTTCTAAATTATTCCTGTTCCTTAAATTATTCAGAACATGTTGACCAATAATCATAATTCGTCACTGTCTGCCTAAAACCTTTTAACTCCATTTTTGAGGTTTTAGATTTTTTGGCATAAATCAGGGCTATTGAACACCCTTTACATCTGAGTGTTGGTTCAAATAATATTGAAACAATCGAAAGTAGTAAAAAGCGCTTGGGACAAAACCTCCTAACTCCACACTTTCTGCCAAACAAGC